>NC_046156.1:56197222-56214722 GCF_011064425.1 Rattus rattus
CNCNGCCANAACNTGAAGGAAACAGACCGGGTAAACAGTTCTCTGCACCCAACTCCCGTGGGACGGAGAGCTAAACCTTCAGAGAGGCAGACACGCCTGCGAAACCAGAAGAGACTGCTCTCTGCACACATTACTGATTCCAGAGGAAAACACCGGAGGCCATCTGGAACCCTGGTGCACGGAGGCTCCCGGAAGAGGCGGCACAGATCTTCCCGGTCGCTGCCACATGGAGAGCCCGTGGGGCAGAACCCCGCAGCTAACTCGAGCCTCGGGGCCACAGGTAAGACTAACTTATCTGCTGCAAGTGACTTGCCTGGTGAACTCAAGCACAGGTCCACAGGAACAGCTGAAGACCTGTAGAAAGGAAAAACTACACGCCGGAAAGCAGAACACTCTGTCCCCATAACTGACTGAAAGAGAGGAAAACAGGTCTACAGCACTCCTGACACACAGGCCTATAGGACAGTTTAGCCACTGTCAGAAATAGCAGAACAAAGTAACACTAGAGATAATTTGATGGCAGAGGCAAGCGCAGGAACCCAAGCAACAGAAACCAAGACTACATGGCACCATCGAGCCCAATTCTCCCATCAAAACAAACATGGAATATCCAAACACACCCAGAAAAGCAAGATCTAGATTCAAAATCATATTTGATCATGATGCTGAGAACTTCAAGAAAGACATGATGAACTCCCTTAGAGAACAAGTAGAAGCCTACAGAGAGGAATCGCAAAATGCATGAAAGAATTCAGGAAAACATAAATAAACAAGTAGAAGCCCATACAGAGGAGACACAAAAATCCCTGAAAGAATTAAAGGAAAACACAATCAAACAGTGGAAGGAATTAAAAATGGAAATAGAAGCAATCAAGAAAGAACACATGGAAACAACCCTGGATATAGAAAACCAAAAGAAGAGACAAGGAGCTGTAGATACAAGCTTTACCAACAGAATACAAGAGATGGAAGAGAGAATCTCAGGAGCAGAAGATTCCATAGAAATCATTGACTCAACTGTCAAAGATAATGTAAAGCGGAAAAAGCTACTGGTCCAAAACATACAGGAAATCCAGGACTCAATGAGAAGATCAAACCTAAGGATAATAGGTATAGAAGAGAGTGAAGACTCCCAGCTCAAAGGACCAGTACATATCTTCAACAAAATCATAGAAGAAAACTTCCCTAACCTAAAAAAAGAGATACCCATAGGCATACAAGAAGCCTACAGAACTCCAAATAGATTCGACCAGAAAAGAAACACCTCCCGTCACATAATAGTCAAAACACCAAACGCACAAAATAAGGAAAGAATATTAAAAGCAGTAAGGGAAAAAGGTCAAGTAACATATAAAGGCAGACCTATCAGAATCACACCAGACTTTTCGCCAGAAACTATGAAGGCCAGAAGATCCTGGACTGATATCATACAGACCCTAAGAGAACACAAATGCCAGCCCAGGCTACTGTATCCTGCAAAACTCTCAATTAACATAGATGGAGAAACCAAGATATTCCATGACAAAACCAAATTTACACAATATCTTTCTACAAATCCAGCACTACAAAGGATAATAAATGGTAAAGCCCAATATAAGGAGGCAAGCTATACCCAAGAAGAGGCAAGAAACTAATCGTCTTGGCAACAAAACAAAGAGAAGAAAAGCACACAAACATAACACATCCACGTATGAATATAACAGGAAGCAATAATCACTATTCCTTAATATCTCTCAACATCAATGGCCTCAACTCCCCAATAAAAAGACATAGATTAACAAACTGGATACATAACGAGGACCCTGCATTCTGCTGCCTACAGGAAACACACCTCAGAGACAAAGACAGACACTACCTCAGAGTGAAAGGCTGGAAAAACAACTTTCCAGGCAAATGGTCGGAAGAAGCAAGCTGGAGTAGCCATTCTAATATCAAATAAAGTCAATTTTCAACTAAAAGTCATCAAAAAAGATAAGGAAGGACACTTTATATTTATCAAAGGAAAAAATCCACCAAGATGAACTCTCAATCCTAAATATCTATGCCCCAAATACAAGGGCACCTACATACGTAAAAGAAACCTTACTAAAGCTCAAAACACACATTGCACCTCACACAATAATAGTAGGAGACTTCAACACCCCACTCTCATCAATGGACAGATCATGGAAACAGAAATTAAACAGAGACGTAGACAGACTAAGAGAAGTCATGAGCCAAATGGACTTAACGGATATTTATAGAACGTTCTACCCTAATGCAAAGGATATACCTTCTTCTCAGCTCCTCATGGTACTTTCTCCAAAATTGACCATATAATTGGTCAAAAACGGGCCTCAACAGGTACAGAAAGATAGAAATAATCCCATGCAAGCTATCGGACCACCACGACCTAAAGCTGGTCTTCAATAACAATAAGGGAAGAATGCCCACATATACGTGGAAATTGAACAATGCTCTACTCAATGATAACCTGGTCAAGGAAGAAATAAAGAAAGAAATTAAAAACTTTTTAGAATTTAATGAAAATGAAGGTACAACATACCCAAACTTATGGGACACGATGAAAGCTGTGCTAAGAGGAAAACTCATAGCGCTGAGTGCCTGCAGAAAGAAACAGGAAAGAGCATATGTCAGCAGCTTGACAGCACACCTAAAAGCTCTAGAACAAAAAGAAGCAAATACACCCAGGAGGAGGAGAAGGCAGGAAATAATCAAACTCAGAGCCGAAAACAACCAAGTAGAAACAAAAAGGACCATAGAAAGAATCAACAGAACCAAAAGTTGGTTCTTTGAGAAAATCAACAAGATAGATAAACCCTTAGCCAGACTAACGAGAGGACACAGAGAGTGTGTCCAAATTAACAAAATCAGAAATGAAAAGGGAGACATAACTACAGATTCAGAGGAAATTCAAAATATCATCAGATCTTACTATAAAAGCCTATACTCAACAAAACTTGAAAATCTGCAGAAATGGACAATTTCTAGACAGATACCAGGTAAATCAAGTTAAATCAGGAACAGATAAACCAGTTAAACAACCCCATAACTCCTAAGGAAATAGAAGCAGTCATTAAAGGTCTCCCAACCAAAAAGAGCCCAGGTCCAGACGGGTTTAGTGCAGAATTCTATCAGACCTTCATAGAAGACCTCATACCAATATTATCCAAACTATTCCACAAAATTGAAACAGATGGAGCACTACCGAACTCCTTCTATGAAGCCACAATTACTCTTATACCTAAACCACACAAAGACCCAACAAAGAAAGAGAACTTCAGACCAATTTCCCTTATGAACATCGACGCAAAAATACTCAACAAAATTCTGGCAAACCGAATCCAAGAGCACATCAAAACAATCATCCACCATGATCAAGTAGGCTTCATCCCAGGCATGCAGGGATGGTTTAATATACGGAAAAAACCATCAACGTGATCCATTATATAAACAAACTGAAAGAACAAAACCACATGATCATTTCATTAGATGCTGAGAAAGCATTTGACAAAATTCAACACCCCTTCATGATAAAAGTCCTGGAAAGAATAGGAATCCAAGGCCCATACCTAAACATAGTAAAAGCCATATACAGCAAACCAGTGGCTAACATTAAACTAAATGGAGAGAAACTTGAAGCAATCCCACTAAAATCAGGGACTAGACAAGGCTGCCCACTCTCCCCTACTTATTCAATATAGTTCTTGGAAGTTCTAGCCAGAGCAATCAGACAACAAAAAAGGAGGTCAAGGGATACAGATCGAAAAGAAGAAGTCAAAATATCACTATTTGCAGATGATATGATAGTATATTTAAGTGATCCCAAAAGTTCCACCAGAGAACTACTAAAGCTGATAAACAACTTCAGCAAAGTGGCTGGGTATAAAATTAACTCAAATAAATCAGTAGCCTTCCTCTACACAAAAGAGAAACAAGCCGAGAAAGAAATTAGGGAAACGACACCTTCATAATAGACCCAAATAATATAAAAGTACCTCGGTGTGACTTTAACCAAGCAAGTAAAAGATTTGTACAACAAGAACTTCAAGACTCTGAAGAAAGAAATTGAAGAAGACCTCAGAAGATGGAAAGATCTCCCATGCTCATGGATTGGCAGGATTAATATAGTAAAATGGCCATTCTGCCAAAAAAGCGATCTACAGATTCAATGCAATCCCCATCAAAATACCAACCCAATTCTTCAAAGAGTTAGACAGAACAATTTGCAAATTCATCTGGAATAACAAAAAACCCAGGATAGCTAAAACTATGCTCAACAATAAAAGGACTTCTGGGGGAATCGCTATCCCTGAACTCAAGCAGTATTACAGAGCAATTGTGATAAAAACTGCATGGTATTGGTACAGAGACAGACAGATAGACCAATGGAATAGAATTGAAGACCCAGAAATGAACCCACACACCTATGGTCACTTGATTTTTGACAAAGGAGCCAAATCCATCCAATGGAAAAAAGATAGCATTTTCAGCAAATGGTGCTGGTTCAACTGGAGGTCAACATGTAGAAGAATGCAGATCGATCCATGCTTATCACCCTGTACAAAGCTTAAGTCCAAGTGGATCAAGGACCTCCACATCAAACCAGACACACTCAAACTAATAGAAGAAAAACTAGGGAAGCATCTGGAACACATGGGCACTGGAAAAAATTTCCTGAACAAAACACCAATGGCTTATGCTCTAAGATCAAGAATCGACAAATGGGATCTCATAAAACTACAAAGCTTCTGTAAGGCAAAGGACACTGTGGTCAGGACAAAACGGCAACCAACAGATTGGGAAAAGATCTTTACCAATCCTACAACAGATAGAGGCCTTATATCCAAAATATACAAAGAACTCAAAAAGTTAGACCAAGAGGGAGACAAATAACCCTATTAAAAATGGGGTTCAGAGCTAAACAAAGAATTCACAGCTGAGGAATGCCGAATGGCTGAGAAACACCTAAAGAAATGTTCAACATCTTTAGTCATCAGGGAAATGTAAATCAAAACAACCCTGAGATTTCACCTCACACCAGTGAGAATGGCTAAGATCAAAAACTCAGGTGACAGCAAATGCTGGCGAGGATGCTCGGAGAAAGAGGAACACTCTCCATTGTTGGTGGGTTGCAGACTGGTACAACCATTCTGGAAATCAGTCTGGAGGTTTCTCAGAAAATTGGACATTGAACTGCCTGAGGATCCAGCTATACCTCTCTTGGGCATATACCCAAAAGATGCCCCAACATATAAAAAAGACACGTGCTCCACTATGTTCATCGCAGCCTTATTTATAATAGCCAGAAGCTGGAAAGAACCCAGATGCCCTTCAACAGAGGAATGGATACAGAAAATGTGGTACATCTACACAATGGAATATTACTCAGCTATCAAAAACAACGACTTTATGAAATTGTGAGGCAAATGGTTGGAACTGGAAAATATCATCCTGAGTGAGCTAACCCAATCACAGAAAGACATACATGGTATGCACTCACTGATAAGTGGCTATTAGCCCAAATGCTTGAATTACCCTAGTGGCCTAGAACAAATGAAACTCAAGACGGATGATCAAAATGTGAAGGCTTCACTCCTTCTTTAAAAGGGGAACAAGAATACCCTTGGCAGGGAAGAGAGAGGCAAAGATTAAAACAGAGACTGAAGGAACACCCATTCAGAGCCTGCCCCACATGTGGCCCATACATATAGAGCCACCCAATTAGACAAGATGGATGAAGCAAAGAAGTGCAGACCGACAGGAGCCGGATGTAGATCGAACCTGAGAGACACAGCCAGAATACAGCAAATACAGAGGCGAATGCCAGCAGCAAACCACTGAACTGAGAACGGGACCCCCGTTGAAGGAATCAGAGAATGAACTGGAAGAGCTTGAAGGGGCTTGAGACTCCATATGTACAACAATGCCAAGCAACCAGAGCTTCCAGGGACTAAGCCACTACCTAAAGACTATACATGGACTGACCCTGGACTCTGACCTCATAGGTAGCAATGAATATCCTAGTAAGAGCACCAGTGGAAGGGGAAGCCCTGGGTCCTGCTAAGACTGAACCCCCAGTGAACTAGAATGTCGGGGGGAGGGCGGCAAGGGGGGAGGGTGGGGAGGAGAACACCCATAAGGAAGGGGAGGGGGAGGGGGATGTTTGCCCGGAAACCGGGAAAGGGAATAACACTCGAAATGTATATAAAAAAAAAAAAAAAAAGGCAAAAAAAAAAAAAAAAAAAAAAAAAAAATTCCAATTCATGTGATTTCCCAGCAATTCACATTAGGCCATCACTTACTCCGAGGACTAAGTCAAACAAAAGCAAGCTTTAGCTCACAAATACAAGCACAGTGTTACTCGCCATATTAAAAACCCAGAAAGAAAAATGAAAGTTACTGATAATCACATCTGCCATAAGAAATATTAGCAGGTATGGGAGGAGACAGGGATGATATACAGAGGGTCAGGAATTTGAGCAGAGGTGTGTAGCAATGGGAGACTGGGGAACCGGGGGTAGTCACCAGCAAGTCCCAGATGCCAGGAAAGCAAGAGGCTCCCAGGACCCAACACAGGTGAGAGTGGCTGAAAGGTCCAACAAAATAGAGGGAGAACCTGTAGAGACCATATCCAGAGGTTAGGTAAGGCCACCCACTCATCTCCAAATTTTTAACCCAGAATGATTCCTGTCTAAAAGAAATATAGGGACAGAGTGGAGCAGAGACTGAAGGAAAGGTCATCCAAAGACTGCCCCACCTGAGGATCCACCCCACATGCAGCCACCAAACCCAGTCACTATTGCTGATGCCAACAAGTGCTTACTGACAGGAGCCTGATATGGATGTCTCCTGAGAGGCTCTGCCAGAGCCCTACTGATATAGATGAGGATGCTTGCAGCTAACCATTGGACTGAACAAAGGGACCCCAATGAAGGAGTTAGAGAAAAGACTGAAGGAGCTGAAGGGGTTTGCAACCCCATAGTAAGAATGACAATATCAACCAACCAGATCCACCCCCCAGAGCTCCCAGGGACTAAACTACCAATCAAAGAATACACATGGAGGAACCCATGGCTCCAGCTGCATATGTAGCAGAGGATGGCCTTGTCTGTCATCAATGGGAGAAGAGGTCCTTTGTTCTGTGAAGGCTTGATGCCCCAGTGTAGGGGAATGCCAGGGAGTGAGGTAGGAGTGGGTGGGTGGGAGTGGGAGTATCTTCATGAAAGCAGTGGGAGGGGGATGGGATAGGGGATTATGGAGGGGAAACTGGGAAAGGGGATAACATTTGAAATGTAAATGCATAAAATATCCAATAAAAAAAAAGAATATTAGCAGCTGGAAGCACAAGAGAATTTCCTTAGCCTGACAGATAGGATCAAGGGAAAACCTCTAGCAAATGCTGCATTTACCACTGAAAGGGTGAATAATCGCTGTCATCAGGATGCCATTCTCTATGGAACATGGTCAGAAACAAACCAGTGAATGCAGTGTAACCATGAAAAGAAAGGGAAGGGACTGAAGCCGAGACAGAGGAAAACAAGCCTGCTGACCTGAGTTCAGCCCTGGACACACATGGTGAAAGGAGAGAACCAAACCCACAGAGATCTGCTCTAACTACAGCACACATTCCACTCCCCACACACACACACCACATACACACACACACACACACACACACCACTCCACACACACACTACACACACACACACACACACACCACACACCACTACACACACACACCACTCCACACACACACACACACACTCACCCACATACACCACTCCACACATACACACACACTCACACACACACACACCACTCCACACACACACTCACACTCACACACACACATATACCACTACACACACACACACACACACACACACACACACACACACACACACACACACACACACACACAACACACACACACACACACACACACACACACACACACACACACCCACACACACACACACACACACACACACACACACACACACACACACACACACACACACACACACACACACACACACACACACACACACACACACACACACACACACACACACACACACACACACACACACACACACACACACACACACACACACACACACACACACACACACACACACACACACACACACACACACCACTCTACACACACACTCACACATACTCACACACACACACCACTACACACACACACACACACACACCACTCCACACACACACACACATTTAAACACTAAATAATAGAATTAATAAGTAAGCCTGCCAGAATCATGGATGCACAATTTTATTTCTATATATCATTAGCAAATAATCTACTATGCAATTAACAATGGCACTGGTAATAAAAATTTTTAAAGTTTTAGAGGTAAAATTTCCATAGCATGTATAAAGCATGACATAAAACCATGAAAGGAGGAACTAGAGAGGGCTAAATAATTGAATTAGCAATAGTAATATTCACAAATAAGGAGATCACCAAGCCCTTTAAGCCTTCGTCTCTTACCAAACCGATTTAGCTATCAAATGCCCAGGAGTATTCGTTTACTGATAGAATAAATTTGTGCAAATATGACTATTCAAAGGATTCTAGACTAGCCAAGATAATTTCTATCAAGAAAAACAAAGTTGTAGAATTTATCATGTTTAACTTATCACAGTTATAGTAATCCAGATAGTGCGATATTTGATAGGATAGATCAGGGGAAGGGATTGAATTTTAGAAAAGCACTCAGGAGGAGGAGAGACCACCAAGAGTTCAAAGTCATCCTTGGGTACACAGCAAGTTCAAGGACAGTCTGGACTACCTGTAACCATGTTTGTCTTACAAACAGCAAAATAAAACAGATTGGCTTATGATTATCATTCTGTAAAAGAAGAGAATGACTGAAGTTTGCTATTTGGAACCAACAGTTTATTGCTTGAGCTAGGAGTTCAGGGCCAATGTGAGCAGCAGAGGAATCACAAGTCCCTTAAAACAAAACACCCTTAATGGAAAGAAGTAAAGAACAGACTAGGAGAAAATATCTGTAAAATATATATGCATGGCGAAAGATTGATTCGAAATGAAGAATGGAGTCTTACAACTCAGTAATAAATGGACAAAAGAGACGTTTGTTCTGGTGGCTCCAAAGGGTTCCTGAAAGTCCTGGAAACTCTGTCCTCCAAAGCTGCATTGTGGGAGCTAAGTTATGACCTCGTGGAGTCTAGTGCATGGAAAGAAACAAATGTGCAAACCCACATTTTAAAAACTGTAATTCCATTTTAACTTCCCCTCTAAATCACTTTGCCTTCTTCCCCAAACAACACTTTGACCGTTCATTGGGAATGACTCAGGAATGTAGGTCAGGAAGGCAGGGGACTGGCTCAGTGGCGGCAGAGTCTTCTGGAACACAGCCAGCAGCCCAGCAGCTGCACGAGCAGGAACCTTAACAAAGAAAGCTGTCTGCTATTGACATAAGCCATCTTAGGGGATGGAGAGGTGGGTTCCCCCTGAAGAAGTGACTGCAGGTGCGTTGGCAGGAGCAGAGGAGAGAAGATTCAAGCAGCAGATGGACTAGCTTTGGCCTGTGGCCAGAGCCAGCCTCCCCGAATGAGCTACTGCTGGAGGTGTCTTCCTCCTCACGGGGAATCCTCTTGCAGCTTTAGACGCTGCTGGAGGTTAGATGATTGTCTCTGTGTCCTCCACGTGAATTTAAATTTCCAGATGGCAATCTCCTCTCCTGTTAGTAAAGATGTAGGGTGCCCTCCTGTGGTTTTGAAAGATGCCACTGTGCACAGGGCAGGGCGTGAGGGAAATCCACCGCTACCAAAAACCATTTGTAGTTAAAAGGCAACGTGCCTCAAGAGAAAGAAGAGATATTTTATTCTTGAGCCAAATAGTACCGATTGTGTGCAGGACCCTATATAGATCCAGGGTGCCCAGGATAACATGTTCTGTTAAGGAAGCGGTCACAAGCATCTGCTAGCCACAGAATGAGAGACGTCATAAACGTGTCCCCACCAATTGCGTTTGTGGGGTGCTGCAGGCGGATGGGTTGGAACAAACTTATCCAAACAACAGTTGTGTTGTGGGCTTCAGATGCTCTCTGGTGACAGTCTTATCCTTGGAGTTGGTGGAAGACAGTGGCACATTTCCAAGGGCTTTGTTTTATAGCAGACACTTTGATAGATCAAGCACAGGGGCGGGGAAAGGGGCACTAAGAAAGCCTGATGGCAGAACTATGATCCACATCATTCTAACTCTTCAGGAATGCCTGGAGTCTTCAGCGTAGGTGTCTCGACCGTTTGGTTTTGAGGAAACTTCAGTTTACACAAATAGTTTTGTTTTCATCCCTGCTACTCAATACTTTTTCCTGATTCAGTTTTCTAGAAAATAGAGGAGAGGCTCACATATCCTAATTATCGGTTGAAATGGTGAAGTGAATAATCTAGTTAAATTGTTAGGAGAGGAAGTGAGATCAGGGTCCTAGGAACATGCCTTGGAGCAAATGCTGGGAGGCATGGACTCTTTCTAGAGAGACCTTGTAGCTTAAATATATATCACTTAACTTAAACCAGCAGCCATGGTCATCCCCAAATATCTTGGCAGCGCTGAATGTCGTCCTACATGTTTAAGATGCCTGCTCATGGTCTCCTGACACCATGTTAAAGTAGACGAACACGGTTTTGGACTGGGGATGGGATATGCCCTCCTCACTGGCAGTTGAGGTAGCACGAACACAGACTCTTCCCACCGCGTTCATGCCAGCTAGAGTCCCAGTGCCTCTTGGCTCAGTAGACACTTAGTAATCAGCGGTGTGCCCTATCCTGCAGGGAATTCTGGGTCAGACAGGAATAAATAGGACACCAACCTTAGCATAGAACACCTTGAAATACACTCTTGCAAACAAGACGGAAAGTGGGTAACGACAAGTGAGCGCCCGAGGCATGCTGGTCGGTGGGCTGGGAGGAAGAGGCAGCGGTGATACGGAGGAGCAGCATCACTGAGATATTAAGGGAAGAGGGGCTCATGAGCCATGTGGTCCCAAGGAGGGGACAAGGTCTTCTGCTTGGCATAAGTGTCACTAAGAGAGGCAATTACATCTGAGATTGGGACAGTGCTGCTGGCCCTTGGGGACTTTGAGGAGAGGCAGGGAGTGAGCTGGGTGCTGGGAGTTGGAGAGGAAGATCAGTGGCAAGGCTGACAGTGACTGGAGGAGGGACAGAAAGCTTGAGACCTGTTTTCTCCTCATGAGGAGAAAGTTGCTATTTAGAAGGCAGAGGTGTGTGGATTTTTGAAGGAAGAGATTCACTGGAGACAGATAACAGCTATAGAGTCCCAGTAAATAAAAGAAAGAACCACCGGATACTATTTTACTAAGAATATGAAACTAGAATGCATTTACATTTTATTTAAACAGAATAAGAAATTTAAATCTAATTATCAGTTAATAATTTCTCAAGCAAGAAATGGAGAAAAAACAAGAAATTTCTTTCACCTTTTGTTCTCTTCAGAACATTGTCATATCTTCTTTCAAAAATGTCATGGGCCTATCCCTCACCGCAGTGGAACGCTTTGGTATTTTGAGCATTTGGTTTTGAATGGTCCACGAAGCCCGTAGACTTCACTCATGTTGTCTCTGCTCCTCAGACACAGGTGTGTTTGCCGTGGTCAACAGCCACTCCTTGTCCCTGCTGGGAAAGCTGACCATCAGCGCTGCCTTCAACATTGTTTACATCTACACCTCTGAGCTGTACCCCACTGTCATCCGGTAAGGCTCTCTCCTGCTGCCGTACCCCATTCATGCCGTCCAGCTTTGTTAACGGTGCTGCTGTGGACGGAGATGGCCTTCCCTGCCTTTGCGTGGGCATGTGTCGCTCATGAGAGCATTCAGTCTCCCATTGTCTTAGGCACTGTTCTATTGCTGTGAGCGATACCACAACCAAGACAACTCTTATGAAAGAAAGCATTTACGTGGAGGCTTGCTTACAGTTTCCGAGAGTCAGTTGTTTTAGAGGGGTAGTGAGTGCAGACTTATAGAAGAAAGAACATCTTCAATCCTAATATCCCTTCATGAGGACAAGAGCAAACCCAGATTCAGGATGGGGCTGCAGCCTCAGCTCTGCTTCCTGTGCCCTGGGCTGGTCCTCCCTGTGCCAGTCCTATGCCAGTCTCCCTAAGGAGCATTTGGAAAACCTCTGTTTCTTCCAGCAGGAGGCCTCCGAGTGCTCTCCACCTGTTGAAGTCTTTTCCCAGAAACAGCTTGCTCTGCTGGTGTCTCCTCATCCTTGTTTCTGCAACATGGGTGCCACACCATCCATCCACACACTCAGGAACGCCCTCCCATGCCAAGAGAAAGGCTGAGGCAGAAGTGGAGGGCTAGCCTATCTGGAAACGGCACCATTCTCTGTTCCCTGGCTACCTTTTAAACTGTTGTTCTGGGTTACCTGACAGTGTGCACACATCATTTCTATTAACACGCCTGGCTTTTAACACTTAGCTGAGTTTTAAAAAAAGTCAAAGATTTTGGCTCACAAAACCTTGGTTGTAGCTCTCTTAACTGACGGAAGAACTAAAAGCTCACTGCTTCCCATGAGACACGCTCAGATGCTCAATCTGTTCATCTTCTGACCAGTACAGCTATTGCTATCCTCATGAGACTTTAAATTAATTAAAATTGCAGACACTGGGGATGGTTAAGAGCACCGGCTGCTCTTGAAGATATCCCAGACTCAATCCCCATCACCCACAGAACAGCTCACAACTACCTGAAAATCCAGCCCCAGGGGACCCAACACCTTCTTTCTAACTGCCCCAGTCCCAGGCATGGCCATGATCACATACATACAGTCAAAGCATTCATATACATAAAAATAAATATGTTTTTTAAAAGTCTGTCTCTGCTGAGTATGACGGCCCATATCTTCAGTTCGAAGAACTTGGGGGGAAGACAAGAGGATTGGCGCAGTTCAAGACCAGCCAGGGCCAGCATAGCAAGACCTTGTTCTTAAAATAAAAGTTCCTTTCCTTACCCTCATGAGTCACATTTAAGTGATGAAAAGCCTCATGTGTCCAGTGCTGTGGCACAGGGATGTCATTTCAGAACTCCTTGGCCTCATAGAAAGGTCTAATGGGGCACCGTACCTTCTCCTTAGGAATTTACTATGTCGGACTCAGAACAGTCTTCCTACCCAGTATTAAAGTTGTCCCCCTGAGACTTAATGATTGTATTTAATTAACTTGGTTTCTCTCCTGCCTTCTAGAAACGTTGGCCTCGGAACGTGCTCCATGTTCTCCCGAGTTGGTGGGATCATTGCTCCCTTCGTCCCCTCCCTGGTTGGTTTGTACCTCTGTCTCTGTTCTTGGTCCTCTGCTTTGGCAACCATTTGTGCTTTGTGTAGAAAGAGATAATGAGTGATTTTGGCCAAGAGTGGCTACACAAATGCCAAGCTTGTGCCTTTCTGACACAGAGCGCCGTACTCTGTCAGGGTGGATGGACTGGGGCATTCACCCCTGGTGCATCGGACGTTTTGTTCACCTGGACTCATTGGAGGGTCTGGTGATGCCAGCATTCCCCCTCCCATCAACACTCGGAAGTCAACTAATGTGTATGATCTATGGAGTACTGGGTTCTATGCTAAGTACTTTGCACGTGTCACTGCATGTAACCCTCCATAGTCGCTGTAAGGGACCATAGATGTCCAAACTGGTAGACAATTATAAGATCAGGCATGAGCCCTTGAGCTGTCATGGTGTGTGGCAGCCATGATATTGGATTCTGAGGGTCAGTATGGCCTTCATTATTCAGTGTCCTTTGGAAGGGTTCAGGACATTTCCGCATGTACACTAACAAAAACACCAAATCCTAGAACGTTTATAAAGGAGACTGAAGAGGTGGCTCGATGGTTTAGAACACACCTGTTGTTTCAGAGAAACCAAGTTTGATCCCTGGAACCATGGCAGGCAGCCCTTGACCTCCTATAACTTCAGGGCCCCCATCACTGCCGTGGGCACCAGCACATCCGTGCACACACATGTACACAGTTAAAAATCCTGAAATAGTCCTTAGAGTATTATGTCACGATGTATTCTTATTATATAATAAAATATCATTACGTTATTACGTCTACTATGGTCTCAACACTGCCTTTAAGGACCTTTCTAGAGGATCTTGAAAAGAAATACTCTAAACGCTAGAGCCAGCCCTCTGTGGTCGGGAGCCTGTGCATTGAAAGAAATCGTCGACTTTCTCTGAGAATCCCCTGTGAATCTCTGAAGCAATTGCTGGTAGCACCACATTCAACTCAAAGAGTTTACAAACTCTGTGTGCCACAGGCCTTTTTCTGGATCCTTTTGGATTTCTGTTCTTTTGATCTTAGGACTCTCAATGATGTCATGACAACACATCTGACCACTGCAAAGTTTATTAGCAGTAGATAGTCCACGTGTTCATATGAAGAGAACGTGGAGACCATCGTGGAGCAGGCTCTTCCCTCAGGTGGAAGCCAGACTTGAGAGTTCCTAGGAGCTCTGCTGATGTGAGCCTGCCAGGCTCACAGGTGACCATGGCCATGCCTTGCCTCACACGGTTGGTCCAAGGTTTCCAGCCCTTTGGCTCACTTAGAACCATCTCTGTATACCCGTTTCCTGGATGGTTGTCTCAGAGCAAAAAAAAAAAAAAAAAAAATGTGGTGTGTGGTGTTCTTGTGAGAAGGGGCTGACCGCACAGCAAACCTGGCAGTTCTTGGTCACAGGACTGTTGATGTCACCTGCTGAGGGGCTGATAGGTGTGTTTGGCTTTTGTCTCCACAGAAGGACGTGCAGTGGTCCCTGCCCTTCATCGTGTTTGGAGCCACAGGCCTGACCTCAGGCCTCCTGAGCCTGCTCTTGCCAGAGACTCTGAACAGTCCTTTGCTGGAGACATTCTCTGATCTTCAAATGTACTCGTATCGGCGGTTAGGGGAGGAAGCGCTGTCTCTACAGACCTTGGATCCTCCACAGGTAAACAGACATATGCTGTAACCATCTAGGTGCCCTGGGCTTTGATCCTCGGAACGATCTAAGACTGGGAGTTGTGGTGCACCCCTGTAAACCCAGCACGTGGGAGGTGGAGGCAGAAAGCTCTGAGGTTGATCTCAGCTCCTTAGCGGACTGAAGGCTGACTTGGTCTGCCTGGGCCCCTGTCTCAAAACAACAGCGAAATCACTCTGTGAGTGCCTGGGTGGTAATCCTCATTTGGGCCTGTTGTGATGTCATTTTGCACATTTTATGGCTTCTACAAGATCTCCTTTGCCATTGCAGCCCCTGGGCAAGGCCAGCAGCTTGGGGAGCGAGAGTGAGGAGGAGGAGGAAGAGTTCTATGATGCAAATGAGGAGACACAGATGATCAAGTGAGGAGCCTGCCCAGAAGCAAAGCCCATCATCCTTAGTGCCTCGTTCAGCTTCAGCACCAGGGACTGCTCAGCCTACACTGATGCTTTCCAGACAGGAGAGGCGGTTGGAGGACAGATTCCACAAGGGAGAACTTGCTGCACTGAGAGAGTCGTGGCTGACTCGTTCAGGACTGAGGCTGAGCCCAGCACCGTGCCTCTGGCTGCACAGCTCAGATCCACCTTGTGTCTCATGCTGCTTCCCGTCCTCGGGACCTAAGAGCTGGTGTGCGAAACTGCTCACACTTGTACTAGGGTTAGCCAGACCTTCCCGGGATTTCATCTTCCTAGTAAGCTTCACGGGATCCCTGTCACTTGCTTCTCCCCACCAGGAATCTTCTGGTGCAGGCTGATGTGTACAGAGCTCCCAGCTTCCCCTGGGCTCATCGGCTGGTTCCCAGCTCATTGGTTGCCGGGGCTGCTTGTGCCTTTAGTCTGAGTTCGTTCACTGGTGAACGGCAGAATCAGCGGAGCAGTTATCCGTCATCAGAGGACTGGCTGTAGCACGGTAGCTCCCGCTGGCACTTGTGTTGTGCAATTTTCCCAGTTCCCTTGGAAGCATTTGGGGAATTTTTTTTTCTTTTTGAGATTCTAGCCATCAGCAATAATTTGAAAATCATGCCCAGCCAACAACGAAACTCTACAGACTGAGGGTGGTCAGCGCGCGATGCACTAAGCACTTGTGAAATGACCTAAGAGTGAAGATTCTCGTCACTGTGCAATGAGGGATTTGCACAGCACACCAGGGTTTGAACTCTGCACTACATCAGCCTCTACTAGTGGGTTATTTTTTTCTTTTAAGAAAATGGTGAGTTTTCATTAAGTGCTTCCATGGATTTCCAAATGAATCAAATTCACACCTAATACCTGTTTCTCACAGAACTTGAACACTCTCAAATAGGCATATAAGCCAGAGTCCACGTGTGGTCAGTCGGTCACTTCCCGACCAGGGAAGCGGCTGTGTGTTTAGGATTTCTGTGTGTGCTAATCTCTGGGGAGTAGAAAGCACACAAATGTTGAGGGAAAGGTGCTCTGTAGATGCTCCTGGAAATTGTGCAAGCCTGCATTCCTTGCCTCCGGTTATGCTCCTGGACTCCTCCATGTTGTCTCGGCTTCTACTGTATCCATCTGCTCCTCTGTTAGATCATCTTTCCTTTGTGCCCTGGCTTATGGGGGAGCTGTTTCTACCACTATGGAGAACACTGGCCGGCCAGGATGTGGTGAAGACCCTATAGTGACCCTGTGTCTGTCAGGAAGATGATGGAACTCCCGGCAGCATCTTGTCCCACACTCCAAAGTACGAAGTCCTGCTGCTCTCCTCTCCGGGAAAGGGAGGTCAGCTCTCCTCAGGAGAGGAAGAAAAGGGCTTCCAGAAACTCTTGGTTCTTGTCCAATAAAGTGTCTAAAATAAACCAGTAAATTTATATAATTTTTATTGGTTTGATCTCTCTTTTTGTGTTATAACCTGTAGTATTATTTTCAATATATTCTGATGCAGGGTTGCTTCCTGCCTCAATGGTTTGTATTCCCAAATGAAAGACACACACACACACACACACACACACACACACACACACACACACACACACACACGAACATACACACGCACGCACAGCCTTTATAATTTAATTGTCTTGTGTAGCACAATAGCTGGGCAACTGCTGTTAGAATCTACTTCCCACTGATGATTCCGAATTACTACTTACTTATTTCTTATTTTGGTTCTTTTTTTCGGAGCTGGGGACCGAACCCAGGGCCTTGCCCTTCCTAGGCAAGCACTCTACCACTGAGCTAAATCCCCAACCCCACTACTTATTTTTATGCTCCATCTTGGCTGCTCCTGACCCAATTGAGAGCCCTCTGGGCCGCTCTCTCCCAGCCCCTTTACCTGGTGACTCTGCCTCTCTGTCCTGCATTCTCAAGCCTGGCTTCTTTCTCTCTCCTTCCTCCTCGAGGCTCCTAGCCCTGGAAACCTAAAACCCCTCTTTCTCTTCTTCCCAACTATTAGCTGCTGGCATCTTTTTTTAACCAATCAGAATTAACTGGGGGCAGGTTCCCAGAAGCTACA